>NW_020273619.1:1107438-1107840 GCF_003268045.1 Sipha flava | reverse complement strand
TATATATATATTGGTTTATACAGATACAGTACAGATAAATAGGTTAGGTTAGATTCAGGTTAATACAATTATACAATTTATTCGTATAACTTAATTAATAAAATTAAAAAATTAAAAAATTATTTGTTCCATACATCCGAATATACTTAAATAGCATAAAATTATCACTCATGCACAGGTTTCTCTTGCGCAAAGGCACTTTTGTAAGATTTCAAAGACAGCGACTCGAGTTCAAACCACGATATCTCAAGACACTTTTTTTTTGCATTTTTTTCCCACTTTTCACTCAACTTATCTTAGTTTTGTTTGTAGAAACATAATAACTGAGTTATTTCAGTATAGTTACTATAGTTACTATAGTTCCTGTGTATATGTATGGACCGTATTTCTTTTTTTTTTTTT
>NW_020273619.1:1103375-1107338 GCF_003268045.1 Sipha flava | reverse complement strand
TTTTTGAAGTGGACTGTCACGGTTGGTTTTTGAAGTTGTAGTTACCGTAAGTTTGCATTTTATGCCTGTTCGCGCAATCAAAATAGACCAAAATACTCACACTGGCAGTGACATTACGCGTTATCGAATGCTATTGACTCTTATCGTGCGCGCGGTTGATAATCACAACACGATAATAATAATTGGTTCTTTGAGCGCACAGTCGAGACACGTCGTCAGTCGTTTACCAAGTCGTCTAGGCAGGTGCTAAAATAGTAGTGTTTTATATTACCATCCTATTTTACCTTTCCACCTATTGTATTGTTAGCCTTTCGGCAATCAAACAATGCCTAAACGAAAGTCTACTATAGGACGTAGTACGGCAAATGCTAAAAGAGTACGCTTAGTACGTAGCAATGAAAATTCTGTTGAACGAAACAATAGACTTTTACAAAATCGTGAAAGAAATAAAAATTTAAGAAATGTTAATGCATGGTTTAATAAAGAATACTCTGCAATGAATTACGATTTTACTATTGATTACAAAAATGATCCGATGGTTACATTAGGTGCAATGTCTATTGTTTGTCAATATTGTTTAGCTCTAAAATGGAAAGATGAATCTAAAGGAATGTGTTGTTCAAATGGTAAAATTAAATTAGTAGAGATTTGTCCTCCTCCTGAACCATTGAATTCTCTCCTTACAGGTGATCATCCTAAACATGGAGAATTCAAGCGTAACATACGTCGCTATAATAATGCTTTTCAAATGACATCATTTAAAAGTCGTAAAATAGTTGAAGGTAAATTTATGCCAACTTTTAAAGTACAAGGCCAGGTATATCATTTGGCTGGCAGTCTACTACCGAATAGATCTGACGAATACAAATTTTTGCAAATATACTTCATTGCCGATCCTGAAACTCAAGTGACAACTCGATGTAACATAGATTCTAGGAAACTGTTAGATAGCTCTTTGATCAGGTCATTACAAGATATGTTGCACTCACATAATATATACATACAATCTTTTAAAACAGCCATTGAAAGTGTCCTTCCAAATGTTCCCGATTACAATATAGTCATACACGCTAGCAGGGTACCAACAGGTGAACATCGAGGACGTTATAATGCGCCATCAACAAGCGAGGTAGCCGTAGTGATATCTGGCCAACAATTTCATAAACGAGATATTGTACTGTGTAACCGAGACGATAATCTTAAAAAAATATCTGAAATTCACAGGTCTTATGACAGCCTGCAATATCCACTAATGTTATGTCGTGGTGAAGATGGATATTCTATCGATATTCATCAAATTGACCCTCATACTGGAGTTCCATTACAAAAAATCGTTTCGTGTATGAATTATTACTGTTATCGCATTATGGAAAGACAAAACAATTGCAATATGTTACTCAGATATGGTATGTTGTTAAACCAATATTTAGTCGATCAATATTCTAAAATAGAATCAGAACGTTTAGCGTACATACGAAACAATCAGACAACATTACGAGCTGAAAATTATATACATTTGCAAGATGCCTTGAACTCAAATGAGCCGAGTATCGAAATTGGACAATTAGTAATTCTACCATCATCATTTACTGGTGGACCACGATATCTTCACGAAAAGACACAAGACGCAATGACCTATGTAAAAAATTATGGCAAACCTGACCTATTTATCACTGTAACATGTAATCCAAACTGGGAAGAGATTAAAACTGATCTTCATCCTAACGCACAGCCGCAAGACAGATATGACATAGTCAATAGGGTGTTTCATTTGAAAATACAAAAACTATTGATTCTCATTAATAAAGCTAATATATTTGGTGAACCACGTTGTTTTATGTATACGGTCGAGTGGCAGAAACGTGGCTTACCACACATTCATCTTCTATTATGGCTTAAAAATAAAATAACACCAGACCAAATTGACAATGTGATTTCAGCAGAGTTGCCAAACAAAGAAGATGATCCATTATTGTTCAACTCTGTAGTCAGACACATGATTCATGGACCATGTGGAGTTTTAAATACAAACTCTCCGTGTATGACGGAGGGAAGGTGCTCAAAAAAATTTCCAAAATTATTTCAGAGTCACACATCAACTGGCGATGATGGTTACCCCAAATATCGGAGACTATCACCTGAAGAAGGCGGACAAATTGCTATAATTCGAAATAATGATATTGATAACAGGTGGGTAGTCCCTTACAACCCACTGTTGCTTAAAATATTTGACGCACACATAAACGTGGAACAGTGTAGCTCTGTAAAATCAATAAAATATATTACCAAATATATAAACAAAGGTAGTGATCAAGATACATTTAGTTTATACTATCGAAATGAAGTGGAACAATTTCAATCTGATCGATACATATGTAGTTCTGAAGCGGTTTGACGTATTTTATCTTTTGATGTACACGAACGAGCGCCTGCTATTATTCACTTGGCAATTCACTTAGAGAATGGACAAAGGGTTTTTTTTACACAACATAATGTCAATGACATTGTGAACAATCCACGTGATACTACATTGACTGCTTTTTTCAAATTATGTGCTACAGACGAATTTGCTAAAACCATAACATATGACAAGGTTCCAAATTATTATACTTGGAACTATCAAAAATTTCCAACGACGAAAATTAGGAACCCCCGTCGAAAATCATCCTGGGGTAAAAAAAACTGATACCCTTGGTAGAGTGTATGTAGTTCATCCGAATAACAGTGAATGTTTTTACTTAAGAATGTTGCTCCACGTGATCAAAGGTCCAATTTCTTTTGCAAGTCTACGAACTGTGCAAGGAGTGACGTATGATACATTTCAAGAAGCATGCAAAGCAATGGGTTTGTTAGAAGATGATTTACAATGGGAAAACACATTATCTGAAGCTACTGTATGTTGTACTTCACCGTCTATAAGAAATTTATTTGCCATTTTGATAGTATTTTGCCAAGTAACTGACCCGATAAGGCTTTGGCAAAATCATCGTGCAAGTATGGCTGAAGACGTATTGTTTCGAAAACAAAAAGAATGTCCATCAGATAATATAAATTACGATGAAAATATTTTTAATGAAGCTTTACTTGAGTTGAATAAAGTGGTGCAATCAGTTTCTGGCAAAAATATCACTGATTTTGGATTAATTCTATCGAACAATATAGATCTGAATACCAATACTGAATACTTGCGAGAGACGTCCTACGATAGTGTCCGTCTATTACAGGTCGTTCAAAATGAGAGACGTTTAAACTCTGATCAGAAAACGGTTTATGACGCAGTAATGACATCTATTTATAATTACGAAGGCAAAACATTTTTCCTTGATGTCCCTGGAGGTACAGGAAAAACATTTTTAATTAACTTATTGCTCGCAAAAATAAAAACAGACAGAAAAATCGCTCTTGCTGTGGCTTCATCTGGAATTGCAGCTACGCTTTTAGAAGGTGGTCGAACTGCGCATAGCACTTTCAAGATCCCGCTAAAAATGTCCTACGATGACACATCAAGTGTCTGTAATATATCCAAACAAAGCAACACTGCTCAATTGATGCGGGATTGTGTATTCATTGTTTGGGACGAAGCATCCATGACCCACAAAAGCTCGGTTGAGGCATTGGATAGAACCTTGCGGGACTTACGTAATAAAAATACATTAATGGGTGGCTGTACAGTCTTATTTTCTGGAGATTTTCGTCAAATCTTGCCAGTTGTAGTAAGAGGAACGAGAGCTGATGAAGTCAATGCATTATTAAAGAGATCTTACATTTGGCCAGACATAACTAAATTGAAACTTAAAACTAATATGAGAATATTATCATCTGACCAAGGAAATAAAACTTTTGCTGATGCTTTACTCCGTGTTGGTAATGGTCAGTCACTGACTAGAAATGGTAAAATTGATCTGTCTGAGATTTGTTTTTTGATGTCTAATTTTATGGACCTAATTGAAAATGTTTACCCAG
>NW_020273619.1:1074368-1102975 GCF_003268045.1 Sipha flava | reverse complement strand
AAATTGCTATAATTCGAAATAATGATATTGATAACAGGTGGGTAGTCCCTTACAACCCACTGTTGCTTAAAATATTTGACGCACACATAAACGTGGAACAGTGTAGCTCTGTAAAATCAATAAAATATATTACCAAATATATAAACAAAGGTAGTGATCAAGCTACATTTAGTTTATACTATCGAAATGAAGTGGAACAATTTCAATCTGATCGATACATATGTAGTTCTGAAGCGGTTTGGCGTATTTTATCTTTTGATGTACACGAACGAGCGCCTGCTATTATTCACTTGGCAGTTCACTTAGAGAATGGACAAAGGGTTTTTTTTACACAACATAATGTCAATGACATTGTGAACAATCCACGTGATACTACATTGACTGCTTTTTTCAAATTATGTGCTAAAGACGAATTCGCTAAAACCATAACATATGACAAGGTTCCAAATTATTATACTTGGAACTATCAAAAATTTCCAACGACGAAAATTAGGAACCCCCGTCGAAAATCATCCTGGGGTAAAAAAAACTGATACCCTTGGCAGAGTGTATGTAGTTCATCCGAATAACAGTGAATGTTTTTACTTAAGAATGTTGCTCCACGTGATCAAAGGTCCAATTTCTTTTGCAAGTCTACGAACTGTGCAAGGAGTGACGTATGATACATTTCAAGAAGCATGCAAAGCAATGGGTTTGTTAAAAGATGATTTACAATGGGAAAACACATTATCTGAAGCTACTGTATGTTGTACTTCACCGTCTATAAGAAATTTATTTGCCATTTTGATAGTATTTTGCCAAGTAACAGACCCGATAAGGCTTTGGCAAAATCATCGTGCAAGTATGGCTGAAGACGTATTGTTTCGAAAACAAAAAGAATGTCCATCAGATAATATAAATTACGATAAAAATATTTTTAATGAAGCTTTACTTGAGTTGAATAAAGTGGTGCAATCAGTTTCTGGCAAAAATATCACTGATTTTGGATTAATTCTATCGAACAATATAGATCTGAATACCAATACTGAATACTTGCGAGAGACGTCCTACGATAGTGTCCGTCTATTACAGGTCGTTCAAAATGAGAGACGTTTAAACTTTGATCAGAAAACGGTTTATGACGCAGTAATGACATCTATTTATAATTACGAAGGCAAAATATTTTTCCTTGATGTCCCTGGAGGTACAGGAAAAACATTTTTAATTAACTTATTGCTCGCCAAAATAAAAACAGACAGAAAAATCGCTCTTGCTGTGGCTTCATATCTGGAATTGCAGCTACGCTTTTAGAAGGTGGTCGAACTGCGCATAGCACTTTCAAGATCCCGCTAAAAATGTCCTACGATGACACATCAAGTGTCTGTAATATATTCAAACAAAGCAACACTGCTCAATTGATGCGGGATTGTGTATTCATTGTTTGGGACGAAGCATCCATGACCCACAAAAGCTCGGTTGAGGCATTAGATAGAACCTTGCGGGACTTACGTAATAAAAATACATTAATGAGTGGCTGCACAGTCTTATTTTCTGGAGATTTTCGTCAAATCTTGCCAGTTGTAGTAAGAGGAACGAGAGCTGATGAAGTCAATGCATCATTAAAGAGATCTTACATTTGGCCAGACATAACTAAATTGAAACTTAAAACTAATATGAGAATATTATCATCTGACCAAGGAAATAAAACTTTTGCTGATGCTTTACTCCGTGTTGGTAATGGTCAGTCACTGACTAGAAATGGTAAAATTGATCTGTCTGAGCTTTGTTTTTTGATGTCTAATTTTATGGACCTAATTGAAAATGTTTACCAGATTTACCTAATATTTCGACTAAAACGACAAGTTGGTTTCAAGAAAGAGCAATATTGTCACCAACTAACGATCAAGCCAATAAAATAAATGACATGATACTGTTAAAATTCAACGCACCAACAAAAGTTTACTATTCCATTGACACTGTTTTAGATGCAGAGGAGGCGATACCATTATCCAACTGAATTTTTAAATTCTTTATCACCTTCAGGGACCCCACCACACAAATTAATTCTAAAAATAGGGTCTCCTATAATTTTACTTCGTAACTTAAGTCCACCTAAATTATGCAACGGTACAAGATTACAAATAAAGTCTTTAAAAAACTGTCTGCTTGAGTGTATAATCCTTACTGGCTGCGGAGCTGGGGAAATGGTCTTGGTTCCTAGAATACCAATGATACCAACCAATTTGCCATTTCAGTTCAAACGGCACCAATTTCCCGTGAAATTAAGCTTTGCAATGACTATTAATAAGGCACAAGGTCAAACATTAAACGTTGCAGGTTTAGACTTAACCGTCCAGTGTTTTTCCCATGGTCAATTGTACGTAGCTCTGTCACGTGTCACATGCAAACAAAATCTATTTGTGATGGCCCCAGAAGGTGAGACACTTAACGTGGTGTATCCAGAAATATTTAATACTTAAGACAAATTGATATAATTAACAAAAAAAATAAAAATCATACATCATACATCATAACGAAACAAATATATTCCACACGTATATAAAACAAATTAATCAAATTAAATATCTGATATAATTCATATCAAACTTTTCACATATTCCTAAACATATATAAATGTACTGAAATCTAGCAATAGCAAAGCATTGCCGGGTCAGCTAGTTTTTAATAAAACAATAAATACTTCATCAGGTAAAAAGGGATCGGGGCGCAATCGTGGTGTAATAAGTCAGATCAAAAAAGGAAAAATAATTTATTCAATTATTGCGCAATCGTGTTGCAGCCATAAGTGTTGACCAGAGATACCAAACATGCGACAGTGCATAAAAATCGACGTTTTTATAATTTTACCATTATATATAACTATTGTATATGGCTGGTGGGTACTCGATCACATATTACCAAGTTGTGAAGTTCCGAGAGTTCACTTTTATGGTCACAAAACTTTGTGATGCAATTATGAAATCACCCTGTTTATCTTGGATTCAAAACTGGTCGAACTATAAGCACTAATCACAGCGAATAGTACATTCTAGCATTAACTATCAATAAACTTTTTATGACCACTCAAAGGTCGCCTTAAAAAAAAAATCAAATTTTAACAATTTTTTAAACATGATTAACGATAACAATGAAAACCATACCAAACATACCATTACCAAACCCATTTAATTATATTCATTTAACATAATAATAAAATAGGTAACCTATTTGTTTAGTATGTATTTACATTTTATTTAACTTTATTAATTTTAATCGTTGTTGGACTCTTGCAAATGGAAAAATTTCTTTTGAATATTTTAATTGTGTTATATTTTTGATAAAATATGTACTTGGGCCAATATGTTCGTATTTATTAATTTATAAGTTTAGTAGATAACATACTAAACGTGCAAGTTTTGAGCGAATAAACGCCAAAACGCGTGATAAAATACACTAATATTTAAGAAGAATTGATAGATAAATTCTGAAAAATGCTTTAAAAACTTGAAAAATTCCATTAAACAGCAAAATAAGCCCTAAAAATGCATTTAAATTTAAATTTGTTAAAATGAAAAAAAAAAATGCAAAATAAAAACTACATTAAATTAATCAGTATCACTTAAAACACATTTTCTGCTTACGGACCTAGAAGCATTAGAAAAAAATATGCATTTGCAACAAAATTCCAGCCCAATTGATCATATATACCCATTGCATAGAAAAATGCAGCAGTGAACTGAGGTTCAAATTCGTGTTTAGCGAAACCCAACTTATAATTTTTTTTCATAAATTCTTCGAGTCACAATTTTTTTTATTTAACGGGGAAAAATAATAAGCTTATACACGCAGCCATACGCAGAATAATTTTTTTGAAAGTAAATAACACATATTAATTCACAGTAGTGATTTTTTTGGGAGAGGGAACAGTGAGTCTAAGCCTCCCACAGGTCCCAAGTTTAAACTGTGATAAATCATTCGTTTAGGACGTTCGGGTTTAAAATTGTATGTAATATTTCTTTCATATAAACTCGTATAAGAATTACATTTTAAGTAATAAACTATTAATTAGTTGAACATTTTTGTATCTTAATATATTGTAAGGTAATATCAAAGTAACCCTTCATAATTTTTTTTAAAACCCACCACTGATAATATAATTATAAAAACAATTATCAAATATCTTCTAATTATAAAATTCTACTTTATATTTATAACATGTTGTCATATAAATAAACAACAGAAACGTCCAATTTAATACAAATATTTACATTTCACTAATAACCATAATATACCATTCGAATTGTTCAAATAAAATTCCACATTACTGCAACTGTCATGGCTAATGTAAATGTATCAGAGTAATACATAATTTAGATTAGTAGAAATACGTTAATTAAACTAATTATTTTCTTCGGTGAGCATTAGATCATTATTAGAAATTTTTAAGTATACGCATAAATCGCACGAGAACCGATATAATAAAATGTGTCTCAAAATGTTTTTGGAAAAATTTTAAAAGTGACTTTTTCAGGAAAAATATACTTATTGTTAGGACCAGATGTAGCATAAATAGTCGTCATATAGGCCCTGTTTATTAAATACACGTCTAGAATAGAAGCTATTATAAAATGACTTCTATTTATTATAATATATTTATCGAAATAATTGAAATAAAATAATTATTTTTAATATTTGTCGTAGTAAAAACGAGTTAAAATAAATATATTTCAGTTTTAGGTAAGAATAATTTTTAAGTAGATTATTTTTTTTATTCGATACAGAATTTGTTGCTTCTTTAAACTGGACGTCCTAGGTCAAAATTTATAGCATTTCAAACAGTAAGTCATTAAAAACTTTTTTCGCTTTACTCATAATATTTACATTGCACGCATACACACCACACATACGTAAATACTACAAGTACTACGGATTTATATTTATAAAGTACTAATTAAGTACTCACTGCAATTCCGATGTGTCGTTCCAAACGAATCACGACTATGTCTACTTAATTAAAATATTAAACATATTTGACTTTGATTTTTAGTCGTGACAAATGAGTTTTGTTTGATCACCGCTATTTTAATACGGTACATGCACTCATAATATAAATACTTAATTTACCCACGTATAGTTATAAGTCGGTATATTTATATTTTTAAAGTGTGGTATTGTCGTTTGTTGTTGAACCAAGTGGAAAATAATATATTACAATATTACGTCCGAGCGTTTTCAAATTCACAAAGCAGCTGCGGGAGAAAAATCGTGTACACGTACAGTACTGTATTGTACATTATAATGCGTCATAAATATAATATTAAATGTTTATTCTCACGTTAATTAATATTCTCATCACGATTCGGGCCACGGAAGTTTAAAATTAACCTAGTTACCCATATACTCTTATTTACAAAACGGAATCGTAATAGAAATGGAAATATGATTATATATTGCTTGTCCAGATAAACGGAACGACATAACATTATGATAAACGTGTGCGCATTGTATAATTTGTAGCGACTTATGTTCACCCATCCAGAACTTTAAACGTATTACATTATAATATTCAAGTCTCATAAAATCCTCGGAAAATACTACACCGACGTTGTTATACGTTGGTCGCTGAACAACACCATCAGTCTTCATCTCTATCCATCTGCTTCGTCCCGAGTTCTGGCTTCCTATTATAAACAGTGATTTTTAATCGTCCTCCTCTCCGACTGTGCGTCGACCCGAATATCTATTAATACGTTGTGCAGTAAATAAGGGAATTATTAATATGAAAATCAGAACAGCCAATTATGTTATGAAAAATCCAATATATTATTGCGCGTATAACATTCACGAAGGGGCTATAAATAAAATACACTACGTCTCCTAAATAATAATGATTAAAGGTGCGATCCCATGGCGCGTGATTAGCCCGTGTGACGCCGCGCGCGCACGTCACACGATCCCGCGGTGCATTTCTCGGCGCACTTTCCCAGCGTTTATTACGGGCCACAACATATTTCCTTGGGCGCGCATCACAGATCATGAGGGAAGGGACGCTTACACGAGCCGCGCCCAGCAGCACCAACCCTACGGCGCAGGCTCGGCTCAAGGGGTAGGCGACATAGCTACCCACGCCTAGGACGGCATTTAACATTTTTAAACTATGGATGATTTGAAAAAAAAATACTACATTTACTAGTACCTATTCATATAAAATTATGTGCAGTAAAAAATAAGACTCAAAAACTGTTTTGTTATTTTTAAACTAGTATTGGTTTACTTGTCTGTAAATGTATTAATTTAGTATATTGTTAACTTTACATAAATAAATTAAATTAACTTAGAATTAAGTCTATTTTAATATTATTTATGTAAAAATAATATTTTATGTAGTATTTACACGTAAGGGGCAGCAAAACTTAAGTTTGCCTAGGTGTAAGTAAATTTTGAGCCGGGTCTGCCACGGTGCATGTATTGCACCGCGCCACGCGTCGTGGGATCGCACCTTAATGTTATACATTAGGAAGCCGAAATGTAGTTGGTAATTTTTTTTTTGGCACATTCGATTTATTGATCTAAATAAAAAACAATAGCTATGCTCTCGGTAGTGTCGTTTGATGGCAGATACTGGAAATCCCAAATGAAATTGTTGAATATTACTGAATCGAAAAAAAAAACCAAACAACACGGTTTTAATGTTAAAATGTACACATAAGAACATGGATTGTCGTACTTACAAGTGTCATATGTTGTCAAACGGCCGTCCAAATGTCTACAAATATCGGAACAAGGATTTTTCGGTACCATTTGATAATCAATTGTTCCGTTTATTTGCACAACAGCCACTCTACTATCGAAGTTCAAATCGATCTAAGTTAAAACGTAATATTTTAATAATGTCGAACAGCATATCGAACGCGCTAAGTTATAGTTTACTTTTTTGTAGTGTACTGTGTTGTATTTTAACGAAATGATTGTCCACGTTTCGGCGAAAATGCTTAAAAACGAATCGGGTCTGTACAACGAACGCATCTTTTTGCCTTGGATGTCATCACAATTTCTCCTTGAAAAAAAAAACAATTTGAAAAATGTTAAGGTAATATGGTATGTTCAGTTTGAACTACATATTTTTACCGGCTAGTTCCATTGTAATATACACTCGAACGAATACGGTTTAATAAAAACTAAACGCGTTATAATATTGGATGTTCATCGGAAGTGAAATAAAATAAATTCTTCAATTTGTATTCATCGATTTCATAGTCATAGACACAACAAGGATATTACTGTATGTTTTATAAAATTAAAAATTAATTCATAAAACCATATTTAATGATTAATTTAATGTAACCAACTATTGTTTTCTTGGTCAATAAATATGTTTTTGAAAAAAAAAAAATGAAATATAGTATATATTGACAAACCGATTTTATTAATCGTTATTATTTCAAGCTTTTGAGAAAAAAAAAACCAAATAACATATTTTACAAAACAAATACTAACCAATGCATAAACCACCCAGATTTTATTTCGATCGCTCGGAGTGGATCGATTCTCAAGTTAGACTTGTAATCGCACGGTAAAAAGTCCCCGGTTAATAGAACCTAGTATGATTAATGAACAATTAACGGTCGTTAAAATTAACGTTTGAATGGGCTACAAACAGTTGAAGAATGCTTACACGTGCTACGTCTTCAGCACTGACATTAGCAACGATACGGCTCTTGTACACTACTGGCCAATCGAATTCTGCGTACGATTCCAACGTTTCCTCGGGATCATTGACAACGGTTACTCGATTGATGATCTCGCATGACTTGATATGAAACAAACACATGGTATTGTACACTGTAATGTTTGGTTGCTCAAACGATATTATACTTACGTAACAATCTGAATTGGTAAGTACGCGGTCTGGTATTTTTTTGTACACTAGACATGAATCATATAGTAAATTTTTGAAATTCTTCAAGTCGATCACCTGTAAAATACTATTTATTTTATTTTCGTCACAACTCATAAAAATAATCATCAAGCTTCAAAAGTGCAATTCTCCATTAAAAATGTCAATATTTGTATATATTTATGTTTTACAATCTGGATTTTAAATGCCTTCATTAAGAATCCCTTGTAGTATCGTTTTTTATTAACACATCAATTACTGGAATATTATTTGAGAATGCAATAATAAAAAAAAAAAAAAGTTTCATTTTAGTATTCAAAATAATACAACGATTGTGCATTTTTTAAATCTATAATTTTTAAGAAATAGTACTTTAGATTAAGTATTCTAGTCTAAAATAATAAATAATATACGAGAATAGGTAATTCAGTTAGTATTGTCATAAACAGATTTTAAAAGTAAGAGGTATTATTTATTTTCAATATTTTTGATCAAATGTAAACTATCAAGACATTTCTGATAAAACCATAATTTCAAATCAACTTATTTATTTTTGAAGAACAATATATTTAACTAAATATATTTATCTTTTATTTTACTAAATTAAAATTTTGATTCTTTAAAGTGTTAACAATAGTTAACTTTATTAATTTATTTTTAAATTCAGTGCTTTTATATTAGATGAAACCGATATTAAACATAAAACATAAATAATATTCGACTCGCTAGCGCCCCTTGCAAACTTTGACAAAAATGCTTTTCAACCAATTAAAATTTAATATTATGATATTTTTTAACCTTTAATTTTACTAATTTTTTTAACTATACTATTTTTATTTACAAGTTATTATTACAGTATTAATTTTACACTTTGAAAATTTACTTTTCTCGCTTTATGACTGACAAATTCATTGATAATTTCTTTATATGAAATTTTTTATCTAAATGCTCTTGTGCTATTTTCATAATTTCATCATTAAATTCACACGTAGTGTGTACAAATAGAGAACATCTACGTATTTCAAAAAGTATAATGGAAAAGTTTTGATTTTATTGTAGGATAAAAAAACGACTTTTGCACAATTTTGCGCCCCTTTGCAATTCGCGTCCTTGACATAGGGCTTACCGTAGGCACAGATCACCATTCCCTTGCTACGCTACTGAGAGAGAGATGTTATTGATTTTTTATGTGAATTCTGTTGTACATAAACGAGTTAAAACTGATGCGAATATTTCGACCCTAATACTCTATTATCATATTGTCCGACCAGTAATATTAGAGCCGGCTTATGGGAGGAGCGAGTTGTGCTCAAGCATCAACACTATACTTTATAAAAATTACATAAATAAAAAATAAAACTTAATTTTACTGTTGAGCAACAGTACTTTAAATTTCATAAATGTGTTAAATGTGGGTATGCGAAATAATTTGATTATAATATTTCTTGTTGGGATATAAAACGAGACAGTGACGCCGAAAACGTATGGCAAGTAGGGTAAATACTCTAGAACTTTCTTAGCGAGTGGTGGGTCGTGAGTTTTTATTTTAAAATAGGTAAAGTTGTAATTTTTAAATATTAAATACTAAGTTACAGTTACTAATAATATTCAGAGAAGTAGACAATAGGTAAGCAAGATTCAGTTAGCAGGATAGGAGCTATAGTGCACTTAGTGCAGTTGTGAAAAAAATGATAAGGATCCGACACCGATGCACACCCGCCATATCATAACACATGGTAGGGTGGGGAGTTCTGTCGTTGAGCAATAATTACTGAAGCAGCGGCTATTTTTAGAAAATAAATCGGAATCCAATCCATGGCCTATAATAATAATACAGGTTAATGCAAGCACGCAGCGTTTAAGTCATATCCACTACTCGCAACCGGCGCGGTGCGTGCTCGTTCGGAATCGAGAGCGCCGTGCCGCCGTACACTATTTAATGAACCTTCGTCTTAAACGTTTCGCGTCATTATAAAATTTATACGTGTAAATGCGGCCGTCATATTATTAATACCCACGCGTACCTATGACTACGGTTATAATGTTAGATCTACTGCCTACCTAAATATACATACCAATATATAGAACATAGAAACTGTATTATAACATAGCTTGATTTGTATTTATTGAATTAATACTTATTCAGATATAATACCTATAAAAATAAATATATCACAATTAAATAATCGATCAATATCGATAATTTACGATCAACTTTACTTAATTAAATTAATGTGATAAATTATAATTGATAATAATATATTATAATATAGGTATAATAGGTAAAATAAGTATTTATATTGATAGTAAATAGTAATTAATATTTTTTTAATTGTTTATTATAAATACAATATTTTATAATTAAATATACATAGGCACAACACATTTTATACAATACCTATATTCAATAACCTAACCTATAGCTTGATTTGCATTTATAGACTAATAACCTAAAAATTTTTATCATGTAAAAATCAGCCTTTTGTAAAAACGCATTTAATTTTTTTGTTCTTATAATATGCTATAAAAATTAAACATTTTTACATTTTTGATTTCTAAATTATTTGCAAATTTTCGTTATTTTGACTTAAAATATAGAAATTTGTTAATTTTTGTAACAGAATACTTGTAAAATAAAATTGTCCATATGTATTTAACACATTTTTGATTCTTATATGAACAACTAATAATTAATTGAATAGGTATTTAAAAAAACAAGTCAAAAAGAATATATTTAATTTAATAGGTACATAGTTGATATTATATATTTTATAATTACTATAATGTACGTACACTATAATGCATATATTATGAATTATGATAATAATATAAATAATAGTATATAATATACCTAGTATAATAAATAAATTGTATAACATTTTATATTTTTTTGAGTTTACTATTTATATTTTCCAATATATGTGGAGGTTCTTTTACATCATCTAAAAGTAACCGTTTGTTATATTGCGGGTTTATTATTTCTAGCAATAAACAATGCATATAGAAACTAAAAAAAAAAATTAAATTATATTTACCTATTATTACTTATTTTATACTTATTGTGGTATTTAAAAATAATAACAAATATTTCTCATGTTCTAAATTTTTAACCATTTTTTGTGAACAAAATGTATCATCGTATACAATTTTCTGAATTTCAGTTCAATTAGTGTAGTGTACCACAAAATAACAAAATTTTTTTTGACGAATGTTCATTTGGTCTTGCACTTGAAAATAATAAAGGCTGTCAGGTTTTAATTGCATTTTATTTTCTACGATTCTATGTTTCAAAAATAAAATACATATATTTTAGTCAATAGCAGTTTTATTACTAACAATAGTGCATAGGTTATAACTTGTATATTTATTTTTTTGTTTAATATAACTTCTTTAAATGAAACAAAATCTTTTTCACCAAAAGGACACTTTATTTTTACAACCCCGTCATCTTCAACTAAGCCATCTATAAAATGAAAGATATAATTTTTTTTTCTGTAAACCTAAATCTAAATATATATTAATGATAGATTTATTATAATATAGAATACACACTTGGAGAAGCTGCTAAATAACATAGATTTTCATTTATCACAAGTCTACTTGGTCGTACCTTATAGTTTAAAATCGTTTCAAGTGTTGTTAAAGCAGAAGATTCTAGTGCTTTTCCATATTCAGTGGCTGCAGTGGAAAATGTTCTGTATAATAAATCATATACAGTTGATTTATACGATGTTGTTGATCTAATTTTACATGTACGCTCAAAGTTGGGCGCGGTTAAACGATGTCTTCTTTCACTATGCCAAAGTTGACTATTAACTTGGTCTCTTACTTTTCTTCAAGAGCCAATCATTCACTTTTTTCTAATTTAAAATTGTTTAAAAATTGTATATTTTTGCATTCAACTTTTTCGGGTGTTTCGTGGTCTTCCGGAAATGGCTCAGATAAACCATAATGTTGATCTGGCTTAGTGACTGTTATTTTTACTCTGGATTTCGTGAAGAGTTCTTTTCGTTTTTTATTAGTTGTTCGTTTCACCTCATTAGCTTTTAAAATTTTTTTCCAACTCCACCTAAATATTGTGACATAATAATAGACTTTAAAGTTTGAATTTTATAAAAAAAAAAGAAATTGAAAATTTAGATTAGTTAAATTTTGAATAATTATCACTAAAATAAAACTACTTACACTGTCACATTCGAGTAAAATTTAATCAATTCCAAAATGTTTATTTTATTTTATCGTTTTATTAAAATGTAAAATATAAAAAACAATTCTTTACTTACCTGGACTTATGTTTGTAATGTTTTTGTGCATTTTGTTCAGATACTGACCATATGAATTGTATGAAATTAATGCAGCTTCAACTCTAACGTTATACGGATTACGCTGTGATAAATTTATCCGCTTTCCGGCAATGTGCTTATTTATTATCGAATTAAACTGTACACAAGCGTTATTGTCTACATTCATATAAAGGCTATCTGAATGTCCCGCTATTCTGTTGCTAATTTGTATTAACTTGTTGAATCAAACCACATTTTTCAGCTTCAAAAGCTAAATTAACCTCATCATTTTTTTTACCAATACAAAAGTAAGGTTCACAATTTCTATGTTCTCCTAGTATGTGGTAAAAACTATTCTTAATATCATTTTGGATACCTACAATATTTGTAAAAATATAGTAAAAAAATAAAAATTTTTTTGTAAATGTACAACTAACAAACCATTTATTTTATCAGACATAGTTCCATCGGAATCTTTATGATGTGTAATGGATTTCGTTATAATAGTTCTTAACTGCATTGTATTATTCGCTATATAATTTCTAATCCGATAGGATACTTCGTTTTTTTAGTTAAAGCCATAATATTTTGACAATAATTTCTTAAAAGGTGGTTACGAAATTCTACTTTTTGAACGACACATGAATATAACAACAGTGATTTTTCCCCATAACATGAAATATAGATCGGCGGCACTGTCCACAGTGGTAGTGAAACACGAAATCAACGATAAACAAGATAAATAGTCATATACATTTCAAAATTTATATAATAAAGAAATATCGTTTCCAATGTAAAATAAAAATAAGTACCAATTTTAAAGCACAAATTTGCGCCCCTGGCGTAGGCACAGTTCGCCATACCCTTACTACGCCAATAACAATTATAATTTTTCGATGATGAAAATTATAGGTAGGTATTTGTGAACGTGCTGACGGAGATGCATTTATATACGGTTATCGAATTACCAAAATAATTATCGTATGCGCAGTGTCGTAAAGTGTTCTAAAGCCTCAAAAAAATTTTGCACTGAGTTATTGAAATTTTATAATAATTGCGGCATAGCCATATACAAAATTTAAGTGAATTTTCAACAATGAGCTATTTCACGGTGAATCTAAATCTTGAATCTTCAAAACTACACGTCGGCAGAACAACAGGGCATCGGCATCGCGGTCGTGTGATACATCCAAAAGCGTAAAGTATGCCATAAGTGACTACAGTGACGATTTAAAATTATTTTTTGTCCGACCACGAAGCGCTTGTGTACACGGAAAATACAGCAATATCATTTCCCGACCCAATAAGTTCTAACCGTTTTAAAGGAAAGAGGCTTAAATAATATTTTTTACTTTTTTAAGATTGATGGTGCTTTATTTTAGTATTCTTAGTTATTTTTTCTTTGGTTTGAATCTTTTTTTTTTTTTTTAGAATTTTATAGAGTTATAAAATCCTAATTCTACCAATAAGATATTCGTGCAAAACTTCTTTGTGAAAACAAAATATTACTATTGACTTACCTGCATAATTGCTAATTTTAAAGCAGCACGGGCGTACAGATTGATGGTATAATTTTGCCAAATCAACACGGAGAGAAGTACGACAGTCACAACAAGGATCCACAATATTCTACGTTCCTTCATGGAATTTTTTAATCGGTTTCCGAACAAATATTTAAAGTCCATTCGTTGTGTTTTCGAAACGCACGGTACGTCTATATCTTATACTCAGTGCTTGTTTACCGGATCTAAAATATGAAAATATTGGCCACTATAAACGAAAAACTTTATTTTTACAAAAAATAATAATTAATATTAGATTATTTAATTTTTTTTAGTTTTTGAGCGAAACGTGGAATGAATTCGTTTACCATTAAGTTTTTTTTGACAATATACATAATTATAACTGGAAAGATTAATCCGTTCATCCAGTTGCGTAGCCACGATTTTTAAATGAAAAAAACAATTTTTTTGGGCTGGTTAGGTAAGAAATGCTATGGGAGTTCATTCATAGCACCCTTCACCAAATTTAAAAATGTATTTCCGGCATTTTAAAATAGTTTTAATAGTATTTATTAAAATATAATTGATAATAATAATAATTTAACAATGATCAGCAGCGGTTACGACATAACATGGTATAAGAAATATAGCGATTATAAAATGTAAGTCAAATAGTCAAATGTAATGTAAATGTTAAACGAGAGTCGCCACAAAGTTCACTTTAACCACCAAAAAGATAGTAGTAATCACGGTAAAAGTAATACGCTTATGTATTTACCAATGACAAACTCTCATTATTCATCAACATTTAGTTAGTTTTTTAAAATATAAAAATTATTATATAAATATAATATAATTTACACCAAATAGTAGTATAATAATTTAGTAAATACACATAAACGCGACCCATAAGGCTGTTATAATAGATTTCTGATAGGAAATGTTGTCTAGTTGTACCAACTTTAAGGGAGTAATTTTAAAAATTTTACAATAGACTTCTTAATAATTACAAAAAACTGAATACAATTTATAAAAAAAAAAACAGCAACATTTACGACGGATCAGTTTTCGATCAAATGTAATTTTTGTTTTTATTGTAATTCAAAACATATTGAACTTAGAGACTTAACATTTTCATTATATTCTTATATCACCTACGTTATAAATTGTATATCTTTTAAAATGTTTGAAGCTATTTTCAGATAGTTGAAAATGTTATGTTTTCTTAGCTTCTTTTTCAAAAAATAATCAATTAATAATTTTAACTTGACAAAAGTCTTGAAAATATAATAAAAAGTTCTTCATAACTATGAGTTACTGTTTAATTACTGAAAACATTTAGAATATTAAAAGTTCAATCAACTTCATTGATAAATTAGTTCTACTATTATATCAATCTTGTTTAGAAATAAAAACTGATTCACCTGACTTGTTTCATTCAGAATCGTTTTTTCTAGACCTTTTTTCCATTTTTTTTAAATAATGGGGTATATTGATAATAACTTTAAAATACTATAACAGTAAAAAAATATACCTCTTCCTATATCTCACCCAGCCGTAGAGTATCGTCTGACCAAGGGGTTTTGACATTTTTTTAAATTTAATACGTCGTAAAAAACAATTTGTTAGAATTTAATTAACTTAATCATCTATATTCTAATCACTTACCGTGGACGCACGTTTGTGTGTGTGTATGAATGAATTGATGAAAAATAAAAGCGTAAACTGTGGTTTTTTGATGACTGATGCAGAGCACCGCAGAGCTTTCCTCTACGAATGAGACCGATTTTTTCAACAGAGCGTGTCGGCTAACGTAGAACCATATTAGTTATTACCCATTTTTCTAATTCGTTGAACCGAACGTTATTGAATTATAAAACGAATCTTCACACAGTAAATTATACGTAAAGGAAAAATATATACGACGATTTTATCATTTATTTAATAATATCAGCTGAGTAGGTGGGGACGGTGTAGATAAAAACTGCTCAATATTGTTTTTCTACCGGAAATCCCGGTAGGGGCACCATTTCAGTTTAACATTTCTTTGTGAACGAGCTTTCAGACAGGCCAATATTTAAATCACACCGGGCAGTTGAAAAAAGTATTTATGTACTCAAACGAAGGTATTTTAATATTTCAAATGAAAAACCGTCAAAAAAAAGTATACATATACGTATGAATGTTTTAGGTGAAGACGTAATAATACAAAAGTTGGTTGTAACAGAGTATTCAAGAGTTAATGAATGACCAATTTTTTAGTGTTATGTTATTTTAGTGGTTACACTTAGTGGTACACTATTTTTTCCCTCTCAATGGACGGACAATATAAAGTATTATTATCACACGTTAAGTTCTTTTTACGTCAATGGACGAATCAAAACTGCGACCAAAATGTTTTATTTCTATTAATTATGTCTATTATGCAGCTAGTAGCTGAAAAAACAGAAATTATTAAGTAAACCAAACTCAAACTGATGACCGAATTTTCATAAAAATATATTAAAATTTTAAACTTTAGATTTAATTTCTTAAGTAATCTACGAAAAATAATACCTATAGTTAGAAGTTAATGATATGTTATAATATAAATATATATTAGCATATTATATTATTTTACTATATTATGCTATAAGTACAACAAGTAGAACAACATTTTGACGTAATATATTATAATACAACTCAGTACAAAGATAAGTGCTGTATTTTTCTTTTTATGTTTCGGTTAACGAAAATCTGTCCCATTTCAAAAATTAATTTACAAAGCATGCTTTGATAAATCATGTTTTATACTTTATTGAAAATTAATTTAGCTACCTCAATTTAACTAGCGATAAATATAGTATTTATATTTTATATCTACTATAGTTAAATATGTATAGACAAACCGAGATAAAATGGACGTGACAGTTTTGAGTTGCTAATTTTATATTCAAATTTGACTCATACTGTGGTTGTATTGGTTAATTTATTGGTTTTGATATATTTTTTTGAAACATAATAGAATACTAGACGTTAAATTAAAATGTAAGTTAAATTTGAAGTAAAAAATTTATCAAGTAATACAAATTAAAAAAAAAAAAAAAAATAACTAGAATTTATTAAATGCATAAAATACCCGAGAACAGTATTAAATTTACGGATTGTTATAATTTATGGAATAATTAAAATCCAAACTACCGAATTGGATATGTAAATCGAAATTCATATTTTAAAAACTGATAACCCTAAGAAAAAGTTGCATTATTGCATTGAATGATTTTTCTAGTTCTAAATCAAGAAAGAAAATTATTTGAATTTTATATTTATTTTGTATATCTAGCAATTAATAGAGGTTTTAATAAATAATAATAATTAGTAACAATTTTTTTTTTGACCGGGAGGGGCACAATATGTATTGCCCTTATCCTGAAATTCTTAAATACGCCACTGAACACAAGTGGTTCATCAATAATCTTATAATAATAATATATGATTGAATTTATTTGTTGTCTCTCCCATAACTATCAAATTTTAATTTATTATTAAAAAATACAATAAATCCTAATGTAAAAGCTAGTAAAATAAATTTAACTCTATAGAGTAAAACACCTATTTATATTTTTGTAACTTTTTATTAAATAATCAGTAATATTCATGATTTAAATCAATAATTAAAAATTAATTCTTTATCATGAGAGAGCATTGGCATACTGATGATAGGAGGGGGGGGTTTCATGGGGTTTTAAACACCATCCCAACCATTGACCAAATTTTTTTTTGCCATTAATATTAGTACAAATTTACAAATTGAATATCAGTATTGTAAGGGATGTGAAAAGCATTGTTACACCATATAGTTAATACTTATTATTAAAAAATAAATATATTAAATATATCATTTCTACAAATTTTGTAGAACTAAAAAATTATTGATAAATTATTATAACCCGTCATCGGTATCGCCATGTTTTGTATCGTGATTGGTATCGTGTTAACGTTATGCTAACATTATGGTTTTTTCTGTCCTATGAATTATTCAATGAACTTCGTAAAGTGAAACAAAGAAGATAATGTTTCTCTATTTACATCTTTAAAAAATTTTAAATATATATATATACTACATTGTACATATTCTGTGATGGACCCTCAACGTGACCTCAATAATTTAATAATTATTGTGATAATAACACTTTTTTTTTTGTTATTTCTTACTAAAATTATTTTTATCAGCTATTTGTATTAGCTTTATATATTTTAAATTAAAAATTGCGAATATGTAATGAAGAAATGATCCCAAATATCTATTGCCTGTTAAAAATACGATGTACTCTACCAGTTTTTACTGCAGCCCCGAAGAGAATTTTTTCATATCTTAAAATACTCAAAAACTTATACATCGAAATAATATCGATAAAATATCGAAGATATCAAACGTTTTACCTTTTTTCACGGCACGATTGCGAACAAATTTCAAAGAATTTTTTTGTTGCCGAAATACGAACTATTGCGAACGTTTTTGTAGGCCACGTTGCCAAATTTTTATTTTTCCAAATGAGTAAAAAATTCTGAATTTATTTTATTAGAGGATTTAATAACATATTTTTTTTCTAGAAAAATCTACTCGATATTTATAATATTGTTATATTATAATTTAAAATATAAATATGTCATGTGTATGATGACATATGTCGCATCCACTTTGTATAACCTTAATATTCACGAAATGGATATCCATTTCATGAACTTCAATCATATCGTGTAGGTAGTATTTAGGTTCATGAAATAGACATTTATTTTATCTGTTTCGTGTAATGGAAACCCGTATTTTACACTTGATATAATTTATTTAGTTTTTACATTAAATGGATAACTTTTTGTGAAATCGACATTTTAACGATAGAATAATTATTTGACAACTTTATGTTTACATTCCCTTGTGAAACACATGAAATTGAGATGGGGTTTTCAATAATAAGCAACTATCTAATAATGCGCATGCGATAATATGCTGTGTAAGAAAAAAAAATTTTGAATTAAAAAAAAAAAAAATCAGGACTAAAAGGGTTTAAGTATAAATGAGTGGTTTCAAAATAAATCAAATAAATACAACTATTAATTACCTTATATCATCACCTTCAGTTTACTAAATACTTTTTTTCTGCTACGTATAATACATCATATTGCTTCAATATATCTATAGATAATACTCTCTTCTAGATTTTTACCACTGCAAAGAAAACGTACATATGTAATTAAAATTAGAAAATAGTTAAAATGAATTTTTCAATAATCACACTGTATAATCAATTATTTTAACTTTTAATTACATTGTTTTATCTGCTAAAATTTTATTGATTATTACTTCCATTAAATTTTCAGTTGGTGGTTTTTTTCTGGCTTTTCAATGTACATCTAGTTTTTTATAGAACTCGGAAAATGCATCCATTTTGTATAATAATAAGCTGGGCTCATAACTTATAGCTCTAAAAAAGGTTGTTATAAGCACCAGTGGCGTAACCAGAACTTTTAATGCCCGTGGCAAAGTAATCCAATTGAGCCCTTAGTTTTATAAATTTGGAAGAAAGAGGTATGAGGAATAGCCTATAAAAACTAACCACCTATAAAGTTCTACCCTTTAAGGTTACAAATAATAAAAAACATGTTTAGTGTAATATTATTTTTATAGTAAAATTTTATTAAACTTTTTTGGTTTAAAAAATATATACAAAGCAATACAAAATTTCTTCTTTCTTGCTTTTAATTTTAACAATTTCATTAACAATGCTAATGTAACATTAGCAATGTTTTTTCCCCTACGCTCAAACTTTTAGATAGTAAGCCCCACGCTAAGTTTCATTCATTAATTTTACTGATTAGAAATGGGGAAAAGGTACTGGTAAACTGGTAAATTTTAGATCTTCTAAATAGTTTTTTTTTAATTGAAATACTTTGGATTAATGTTTTACAACCTTTTAATTACATTAAAAATAATATAGTCATACTATATAACTTATACATAACCATAATGATAAAAACGGTAAGATAATGGTGGTAAAAGTTTGTCAATCGTCCCTTCGGTTCTCGGTAACCTATGATAACTCATTTCTTTAATAATAAGATTCTGATCAAAGCTTCAATTAAAAATATATCGTTTACATAAATTACCATTTTTAATCTAATTGTCGTTTTTTTTTTTTTTTTATTAACTTGTATAAAATTTTCTTGTTTGACGAAGTAAAAAAAACTTTAGCCAAGCATTCAAAATATCTTATTCTATCTGTGAACAAACTTTAATTATGATTGGAAAGGTTAATTTATTTTAATAAACATTTAAAGTTGAAAATGTATATAAAAACAGTAAATTCTTGATGAGAAAAAATTTAAATTTCTTGTGAAATATAATTCGGAGTTATGATTTTTGAAATTTTTTCAGTATCGTTAGGTAAATATTGGAGTAAGGTAATTTTAAATTTTTAAGTCTTAATGTCCAAAATTAAAAAACGTTATTTTATTACATTAGAACTTTCAAAATACGAGGTATTTTTAATGTTTCATATTTGAACCAAAATTGCATAACTTTTTTTAGAAACTTTGTTAAGTATAAAAAAAAGAATGTCTTTGATATAAAGTAAAAGTTTCAAAATTCTAATCACATTATTTTTGACTTTTAGAGTTTTGACTAAGAAACTAAAATCTGACAAGTGAAAGTCTTGTTTACAGTGCGTTTTTATTCGGTTTTTCGATTATTTTTACTCACGCATTGAAAAATTATTGAGATTTTAGAAAAATTAACCATCACTAGCAGTATCGTAGCCAGGGATGTTAGGGGTTCAACCCCCCCCCCACCCATTTGACCTAAAAAAAGGAAGGATGTTATTGTCCTATCAATGTCTTAATGATCTTTTTTTTTTCTTTTTATTGATTCTTTTTTTTTATTTAATAAAATAGAATATTTACAATCCATAATATTTATATACAATACAATAAGTAAATATGATAATATAAGGAACATAACGTGAAATGGCGTTCCACCATGGTCCACCAGTGTGGATACCCTCTAGCTCGGGGTAAAGAGTTTTATTTTGTTTTTTTTTTTTTTAATTAATGCAGTTGACTTTATGATCTATGATTTATATATTATGAGAATTATTTTAAATAATCAGTAATTTATAATGGATTTTTCGCGAGCAAGTGGCTTTATATCGTGTAGTACTATTGTCGCATATCTATCGATATCAGTGTTGATAGTAGAATCCAGTGATAACTCATTAGTTGTAATCATATGATACAGTTTCGCAGTGATAACACTGTGCTGCTGAGAGTTAGAGACGTTATATCTTTAAGTATTGAGTGTTTTCTACTGAAGTAGTCTACTAGTTTGTTGGCTTATTAAATGTTTACTGTTGAGTTTTTACTAATTAGTAATTACTACGGATACTATACATAGTCAGAAAATCAAATCAAAAACTATTGCAAAAATATTCATTTGCTCACTACATTCATTGCACCTCACATTGTTTAAATTTAGCAATATCTGATCGTGTAATATTCAGTCCATACGAAAGTGTACTGGCACCATACATGAAGTATGCGTGTTTTTTAAATACCCTAAACGACAAAACGTAATGTTAGAATCAGTAAAACGTATTTGTTCTGGATCTCAGATTACAAAATTAAAATTACTTTGTTCGACAAGATGGTTCGATCGGCATGACTCCATAATTACTTTTATGGAGTTATTTGATGTAGTTGTTGATGGATTATCCATTATTTCTACATGGTCAGACAGAGATTCGTCATCAGAAATTTATCAACTCATATCTACTCAATCAGCAACATATCTACTAGCAAAAGTATTTAGTATAAGTTTACCTCTCAGTAAACTTCTTCAATATCAAAATATTGATTTAGTTGAAGCCATATAATTGTCAGATAATGTTTTTAATGTGTTAAAAAATATTAGAAATAATGCTGACGAAGAATTTAAAAAAATATTAATGGAAATGAAAAAAAAAATATATGTCACTTGATATTGAAATAACTTTACCTCGTGTTACAAACATACAGAAAAATCGTTTTAATGTAAAACCTACCTGCCCAAACGACGATTACCATAAAATATCATTGTTCATTCCATTTTTAGATAACTTTATTAAACAACTTCATGCTTTGAAGTTCATTGGTTCATTGTACATAAATAACTGATCGCCTATTTTTGGTGTCTCTTGCCAAACAATAATTTGCCAGATAAAGAAAAAAAAACAATAAAAGTTTGCAAAAAAGTACAGTGAAGATTTAAATCTAGTACTAATTCAGTAATTGGAGAAGTATTAACATGGACACAAAAGTTTGTTTAAGCATAAAAACCAAAAAAATGTATAGGAAGTTCTTATAACATGTAATTCACTCATTTTTCCATAGACTTATAAACTTCTGCAAATACTAGCTACACTTCCCGTAACTACAACAAGCAGTGAAAGGTCATTTTCTACCTTAAAGACTTAGAACATACCTCAGAAATACTACTGGAGGAAATCGACTAAATAGTTTAGCATTACTAAATATTCATCGTGAAATAGTCTTAACTACAGATGAAGTTCTTGATAACTTTGCTAAAATCTCAAGAAAAATAAGATTGCTATAACTTATTTATTATACCTAACTTAGAATGTAAATGTTAATATTATATAAATATTTTTAATTTATATTAATACTTATATTAAAATTTAATAATGATTTTTTTTTTATACTTTTACCTATGTATCTATATTATTCAATAAATGTGTACTTTGTACTATTATTATAAATAATAATAACGTTCACAAATAGGTATCATTATTCGTCTTATCAAGGATATATTATTCTATTTACGTACAACTCAGTAGACCATTTACAGTTTTACCATACCGGGGCAATATATTTTAGTGATGTACAAAAACATAAACCCCCCTTAGATAATTCCTGGCTACGCCACTGGTTACTAGTATCACCGCAGGCCGATTTTGAATCAAAAAAATTTACTAGATGAAGTTTTTGGAACAGTATTTCTATCTAATAAAGTGTTTACAAAAAAATTAAAATAAAAATAAATTAATATCATAGTAAAACCATAAGATTACCATAAGATACATTAGCGTCGCTCAAAATATATAACAATTGTTTCCAAACTATAAAAATGTTAAGGTTTGTTGGAAATTGGTTTAACCTAGGTCATTATTTACTGTATTATGACTAAGGCAGAAGACTTGAAACATTTGCATATTTGTTTTGTATAGTCACAAGAATAGCAGAGTACGTTCCATGCTTTCACAAAGCTAGTTTTGAAATTGTATTTTGCATATAAATGTATATTTTGAGTACTTTTTGTTTTTAGGGCATATTTTACACTTTTATACGCTATTTTATACTTTTTTGAGACATATTTAACTTAAATCGATTTTTTCCAAAGTGACATTTTTATTTCAAACAATACAGTCAAAATATTTGGATGAAATTTATTTATTTTTAATTGTTGTCTAATAATATGGTTTTTGACTGTCCGCGGGCACACATTTTTCCTAAAAGTGATAATGATCTAACGTCGTACACTACACCTACGCATCACCACCACAGTCGTGTACGCACCATGTGGGCTTTTATTCGATTAGGATTGATTTATTAAACGTTTTTATACAAGACAATACTCAATATTTTAGTATTTAGTCTCGGTCAGTTCTGCGGAATGTATATTCGTGTTACCGTGCCGACTTATTATTAGCTGTATTATAAATTTCTTTGAACATTTTAATTTGTAATAAAATGCCGAAAAATAAACAGCATTTAAGTAGTCGGTTAAAATGTTTTGTGTCTGAGTTTGGTGCCCGTACGTTTTCGACCAATGGTAAAGTCCTGTACTGTAACTATTGTGAGGTTAAAGTAAAGAGTGAAAAAACGGTTTAATGTTACGCAACACATTAATACAGACAAACACAAAAATTCCATCAAACGTAAAGAAAAAAACCAAAATGTACTTTAATTGGGAAAAGTACAATTGGTGAGTAATTCTAAAAAAATCATATTTTAATAAAGACTTATATTCTGCAATTCTATCAACCAACATACCTCTTAATAAGCTAGGTAACGTTCAATTCAAACAGTTTTTGGAAAAATATACGGAGAAACAAATTCCGGTCATTAGTACATTACGCAAAGGCTATGTCGATGAAATGTATTCTGAAACTATGAATAAAATTAAAAATGCTATCACTGGTAAAAAGATCTGGATATCAATAGATGAGACCACCGACTCAATAGGTCGATACATTGCAAACGGAGTAATCGGTACTTTTGAAACCGATGGTCCAGGCCAAGCATTTTTATTGAATTCCGAAGTACTGACCAAAGCTAATCAATCGACTATTGTGAAATTATTTGATAATTCAATGCATCTATTGTGGCCAGAAGAAGTGCGCCACGACGACGTCCTACTGTTTTTTAATTGATGAGGTGCCTTATATGGTGAAAACCGGGAAATCAATAAAAATATTCTATTCTAAAGTTATTCACGTTACTTGTATTGTGCACGGACTTCATCTTATTGCTGAAAAAAATAGGGCAAAGTACAATTTATTTGGCTTTTATATACGCGAGTAATATATTTAAATGATGTAATTGTTCTGACTTGTTTTAAACACTATTTATTTTATTAATACTTTTAAATAAAAAGGCTAGAAAATTTTTAAGTCCATATTATGGGATTTTTATATGCATAAGTGCTTGCATATTTAGAGCTTTTTTGGAGCTACAAGTCCTCTGCCCTACTAATGACCAATAAAGAAGTGCATTGGTTTTTCACAAAGAATCTAGTCTAACCTAACGATTTTTCTCTTATTATAAAAGGGTTTTATTAGTTGAATTATTTTTTTATTTTTTTTTATCATAGAAAATATTATTTTTGTTCTTGGCTTTCGGTTCTAAAGAAATGTAGAAATGACACCCGGAATCATATTAATTATTATTCAGTATATTATATTATATTAAATATATTTTATATGCATAAAAAAAATCATATACATAAGAATAACGAAATACTTGTACTGTTTTCAAACTCACTTTAATGCACCTTAAGTTGCCTATACGAAGTATCCTTACATTTTATAGTGTTACCCATATAGTTATATCCATGTATAAATTTAAAAATCCACATGTATCAAAATATAGACAACCATCACCACGCCATTCACCAGTACAAATTAAAAAAAAAACTTATTAATTTCAGTGTTTTAATTTTATGGTAGTTTAAATCTAAAATAACTAATTTGTAATTATTAAAAAATTTTGGTTTAATCATGTAAATTATTATTATTATCATAATTTCAAATGTAATATTAAGTAATTGAAAAATTATTAAACTTTATATCATGTATAAATAAATTAGATTAAAATGTTGGTACACAGATAGAATTATTAAAAGAACTAATATAAGTTTTGGAAAAAGAATAGAGTATTTTTTTTTTTTTAATTGAGGTAATAAATTAAAAATAATTACAATAATTTAATATACATTTTATTTTAATTAAATTTTTTACACAGATGAATTTAATAGAAATTGTATACATATTATATATGTTTCCAATAAATTAATATGTGAAACATATGATTTGATGAATATTTAGCAAAAAAAAAAAAAAAAGATTTAGTAAGATTTTCCAAATTTTCAAGTAATAAATACAACATTTAAAATTTGTTCATTAGCAAAATTATAAATTAAGTTAAATCAATTTAATTACATATTTTAAATACATTTTAAATACATAAAAACTATGTACATTTCAGATGATATGATCATATTTACAATTAACATTAAAATACAATTTTACTAATAAAACTATCAAGTAATTTTTTTTATTAATCACAAAGCAACATATGTTGAAAAATACTTTCAAAAATACTGAAATATAATTCATAATCATTATAATACTAATTATTTCAGTCTAATTTTTAACAGTATTAACTGTGAGTTGTAACATTAATGTAAAAATGTACATGCACATTTGATATCAGGAAGTAATATTTGTGATTTAAAAATAATTTTATTTATTTTGCTTCTCGCTTAAAATTTTAAATAAATAGTATAATAATCAAGGCCGGATTAAAGGGAGGGGGGGGATCTAGCCGAGGCGGTAGTTTAATACCCAAATTAGTGCATGTTTTGTCAAAAGGGCCCATATAAAATTTCAGCCCCGGGGCCCAATAGGTGCTTAATCCGGCCTCAATAATAATATATTACAATAAATAAATAATTTTTACAAACCAATGTTTTCTATAAAGTTCAGAGTTCAAGATTAGGTAACCATTTCTCTACCATTTTGAACAAATAATCATTAAGTTCATTTGCTATCTTATAATACGGATCACTTGGCTGGAAATATAAAAATATTACACTAAAAATAATGTATAAATATTAATTTGTACAATTCAGTGGAACTTCAATCATTAGTCAGTAACAGGATAAAGTGAATGACAGGTAAATGAAAAAAAATTAGAAATTATTACATTCTATGTAATAGTTGGATGAAGTATAATAATTAGTACCTAGGTATTTTAGCTCATAAGAACCTTTAATTTTTTTCTTATTTAATATAATATTAATAATACACAATAATGTTTAGACGAAGAATAACATGAAACCAATATTGACAGATAAGAGAATGGCAGATAATAGAGGTTCTACCATAAATCTAATATTACATGTTTAATATTTTTTACTATAGATACTTACTGACAAATAAATCATTACATTTCCAAATATTTTTGACAAATCCCATATAACATATTTCACTTTATCATATCTATTTTGTTCCAAGAATCGCCTGATATTTCCTAATGACATGGGTTGGCTTATTTTTTTATAATACATTGGATGCTAAAACATAAAAAAATAATCTAGTTAGAAAAAGTTACCTTTTGTCACATTAATATTGGTCTTTCTACTTGCCATTTGGGGATTGGGGCATTCTTTCACTAACTCTATGTTTTCAGATTTACAATATAGTTCCATTAATATTCGAGTAATTATTTTTTTTTTCATTGAATCCAAATGAAATATTTATATTTTGGACATTTTTAGAATACTTCTTAATGTCCTCACACATAATACAAATAAATGAACTAAAATTATAAAATAAATAAATATACAGGTGTATTGAATTATATAAATATATTTTAGAAAATTAAATACTGGTATATTTATTTAAACAAATACTTACGTATCAACATTTAACAGAGTTGGATAGTAGCATGATTTGTGGTAAATTCTTTGACAACATGAACACCGGACTATATCTTTATCAAAATTCCAACATAAATCATGGCAGCAGCAACATTTTACAATTGTATTAGATTTTGAACTACCTGCACTAGCCATGGCTAAAATCAAAATACAAGAGTGATAAATATTTCAATCAATAAATATATAAGAAAACAAAAAAAATGTTTTAAATAATGACCAATATAGTGTAATTATGTTGTTATAGCATAACAATGGTAAAGGTTTGTAATTTCATAAACTTCTAAATCAATCTGAAGAGAGACTGAAGATTAAACCTGAAATATACGAGTATCTAAAAAGTAAATGGTATTAATCCATGTCGTAAATTATATTATATATACATATATATATTGTACTAGATGAGTCAAAAATGAGTCTTAAACGGTTCACTTAAATTATCTCTCAAACCACAGTTCGGCCGTAACGTTCATCATGAACATAGGTACATACACTATATAGTATCATATTTGCTTCGTTATCGTTATGCGCGCTCATTATTGACTATCAGTTCCAACTAATAATAATAATAATATCATAACGATGAATAACGCACAGAATACCCGTCTCGCCTCGCTGTGTACACCGATACTTTTAAAACAAAATTTGTCAGCCTCGTCAATTTCACCAGCTCAAAATAACAAAAAAAAACAAAGTCTATGTTTCACCAAACCGTTTAGCCCCACTCGCCACTGATGACAATAACGACGTAGCAACAACTATGTCTCTAACCATCCTCAAGGATTTTTTCTGAAAGAGTACAATAAATCCATTTATAAAATCTGAATTCATTTTGATGATAACTCGAAATATAAAATATGATTTTATGAAAACAATTTGTATTTGTAACTGTTTGATGTTAAAATTTTGAATCATTTGATTACAATAAATATATAATCATACATAGATAATATCAAATATTACTTGACATTTGTAAAAGAATACTCTAGCATGGATAAATTTAAAAAAAACTTAGGTAAGTAACCAGTGTGGATAACCTTGGTAGATACCAATAGATATGACTTTTTATCAATATACGAGTATAAATAAATAAACAAATAGCTTATATGTAGAACTAAACTAAAACTTATCCTCGAGTATTATTATATTTGTCAAGTGCGATCAATTTCAAATTAAAAATTCATCGACGATAATAATACTCGAGATTAATCTTTTATTAATTAATTTATTTATATTTATAAACTATTTGTTTGTTTATTTATATATTAATTAACGAGTATCAACTGTTAAATAATTTTTAATTAAATTTTTTATTACAAGTCTTTTATAATTTTTTATCATTCCTTACGAATACATTCAATGATTGGATAATTGTAATATCTACATAACTCTCAGGGAAACGCAAGAGAGTGAATGCGCTTGAATATTACAACATTTAAACACATAAAAATGTAAAAAATAAAATATAGACAAGAACCAACCTTTAACAATAGATGCGTACACGAGAAAATGGCGGAAAAAATGTCGGTGGGCGAAATCCGTAGTTTGCTTTCGACGATCAGTAATAGTGATGCACTGCAATCTTAAATAGTCATGACATATTCCAATTTTCTATATAATCTTGATGTGAGTATCTGTAAGTCGAATACTTTTTTGAATTATTTATTGCACGAAGAGTTTCTTTTAATCGTCGAATA